>NC_012874.2:30908797-30915863 GCF_000003195.3 Sorghum bicolor
TAAGACCCATGGTGAGCTCATTTCTGATCTGCTTACAATTGAACAGCTCCGGTTGTGCCAGTCTGCATACCTGCTTACATTGGTGTGATTATACTGCCATGTGCCAAGTAATAGATTCTACTAACTGAAACTACAGATCATTGCCTCTTGTTCAAAAATAAATAAAAAAAGTTATGTAGTGCGTTCTACTGAGCAGTTGGAGTTGTCATCCATCATCCGCGAGAATAGGATTGGGGTCTGGGGCCTTTGGCTGTGAGGGGTCAGATATAGGCTATTCTTATGGCGATTGTGTTATGTCTTACTCTAACTCCTTGAGTGCCTGAAGACATAGTATAGAGCACCGAGAGGCCATAGGCTAATGCAGTGAGGATGGATTGTGTTATCTCTGCCTCTTTCTCTGATGCGCCGGTCCGTTTATTGTAGGATGTGTTTAGAGTCAATCGTACATAGTCTGAAGTACACAATAGCTTATTTTCCTTTAACATAGTTGCCAGAGCAAATTGCATCAGTTCTTCAAATATATTTTTCATATTTCGACAAAGAGAAGTATATACGCCAAGGCATGCATACAATATGTTAAATAGTTATTTTTACTTTTGCAATTATATGGTATTAAATGATAACCTGAAATTAACGTTTTTACTCTATACAGACCAATTTGAGAAGTGTACGTGTGCAACCTTAAATATGATCAGTGTCAGATTCCTCCTCCAGTTCAGAGTCAAGCTTCAATTTCTTTTCAATGTGGCGATTACCAGCTCAAGGCTATACACTTGATTTCTCTATTTTCACCTGGAGTGTACATTAATGCTTTACATTTGATTTTTTTCTCTATTTTCACCTGGAGTTTCTAACTAATGATATATATATTGTGTTAACTGTTTTATTTGATTATTGTATTTTTTTTACCAAAGAAGGGTCCTTTGCCGAGGGTTCTAGCAATAGCCCTCGGCAAAGATTTTTTTGGAAAATTCCTAAACATTACCTTGCCGAGGGCTAGGGATGAGGCCCTCGGCAAAAGTTTTTTTAAAAAAAAAATTCTTTGCCGAGGGCCGGCCCTCGGCAAAGAACCTGCCAACGGCACCGGTACCGTGACGGCTGTTTTCTTTGCCGAGGTTACACTTGATTTTTTTCTCTATTTTAATCTGGAGTTTCTAACTAATGATATATATATGTTGTGTTAACTGATTTATTTGATTATTGTAATTTTTTTTACCAAAGAAGGGTCCTTTGCCGAGGGCTCTAGCAATAGCCCTCGGCAAAGATTTTTTTGGAAAATTACTAAACATTACTTTGCCGAGGGCTAGGGATGAGGCCCTCGGTAAAAGTTTTTTTTTCTTTGCCGAGGGCCGGCCCTCGGCAAAGAAACTGCCAACGGCACCGGTACCGTGACGGCTGTTTTCTTTGCCGAGGGCCATGTGTACAAGATGGTATGAAGCTGTGGCAAAACTTATTCAGAGATTTCTTACTACTGGTATAAAATATTTTCTTAACCGCATCACGGGGTCTATATAGTAGAGTTTGTGAGCCTTTGACATCACACTCTTCGCTATGTTAATTTCATAAACTTTATTTTTTTGATTAAATGACACTTCAATGTTAGTATTTAATTTTCAAAATATTGTTATCTTATCATGTGATTCATGTGTTTTAGTACAAATGATTAATTATCCCGTAGCAACACACGAGTATGCTACCTAGTAATATTATCTATCTATACTATAATGGATCAATCAAAACTAGACTAGGTACACTCAGTAAATTGTCCCCCGCAGAGATGATCTTTCCTCTGTACACACCAGTTTATGCACCCAGAAAAATCCTTACATGACAAACCAACGATCTAGATCTAATCTAAACATGCCTCACAACCATCTAGTGGCCACGGAGAATTCCAGGCTTCAACGTGACTCCATCCAGGCTTCAACGCGACTCTGTCTCTACGTCCGGTGCTGCACCAACCCCACACCTGCTCAGCGGCCACGGATCGAATCCCGCACGGCAGTGCCTCGTGAAAAATATAATAATTGGAAAATAATTCCTCTTACCAGTTTGATTTTTTTTTATTCATCACTCCCCCATCGGCGTGACAACGGGGCTCTTCGTGATAGCGCTCCCTTGCGCATCAGGGATGACGACGATGCTCCCTCCTCTGCTCCTCCACGGCCAACGGGCACCCGCGCCTACACCCTGGCTCTGTTCTCTCATCTCCTGGCAGCGGAGGTGGCATGTGGGCCCTACTCTGGCCGCGGCTCCGCTCGACCAACCTAGGGTTTAGGCCAATGCCTGGGAAGGCCTAGCAGACGCAGATCGGCGCGGCTCAGCCGAGGTGGCGCGGAGCGATTAGGGTGGCTCACGGCGCTGCCGCTGGCACCGGAGACAGGGAAGCTGCACCGCCACAGATTGTCGAGGGCTCGACCGAGGTGGCATGGCCGATCGGAGCTGCCGATGCCAGAGGCGGTCGCGGCCCGGTGCCGTGCGGTGAGCATCTTGGGTGTGTTAACATGCAGCGGAGATAGCGGCGGAGTCTGAGATGAGCGCCAGGAGCAGGTGGGGCTGCGTCATTGCCAATCTCAAGTGCACCGATGCCCAGGTTGCTGCTTCAGTTCTCTACTTCTGTTGCTTTGGTGTGATAGGAATGCTGCAGTTAAGTCTTCTGTGCTAAACATCTAATGGCCTTGGACTTGCTTATGCTACTTCGCATGTATAGTAGATGGGACTGATGGGGAAGGTGATGCTGGAGTTACAGCCCAACAAATAAAGGCGATTTTCTCCCATCTCACAACTCACAAGGTGAGGCCGCTATCTTTCATGGCATTAGGATTAGGAATTCAGATTTCAGACTTCTATATGCAAATGGGCTCTGTATGACTTGCAGTTGTAGATCTATGATAGCTGTCGTTTCATTTGATCATACATTATATACATAATCATGCTTCACTGTGTGATAACATTGTGACATAGGAAAAACTCACAAGTTCCTTTATATTCACAAGATGTTGATTGAAAACATGAAGTTAACTGGAACTGATAATTCTAGCTTTCCTTTTTCATTCTACTCCAGTTTGGAACACATGATGTGGTTGCCCTGAAGCCAAATAAGGCAGATGTCGGATCTGCTTTGCTTGGTCAAGGTGTACTTTATCGCTTAAAGGTACACTCATGTCATCTAATGCTTCTGGGAATTTAAGGTTTTGATCTGTGTGTAGGAGTAATAATAATAATTTTGTTTATCGCTTAAAGGTTCATGTTCCTTGCTACGATTGAAAAGAACCAAACACTGTCAAATTTCTACAAAATGTCTTACCTAATTTCTACTGCGTCGGATGGATGAGTTAGATGTCATCTAATCTTTCTCTAGGTTTTTGTCTTAACCTTTTCTTTTGACTACGCATGTAACAGATGTTTGCTTAAATTGGACCAAGATGAAAGTAGGTGATCCAGCCCTCATGGGGATAGTGCTATTCTGTTTCTTGCTTTTGGTAAATGTTTTCCTTTCCTTAGAACCATCAAACTTACTTACCTTAAAGTTGTGCAAGTAATATGACAGTTGAAAATTGTTGCAGTTCTCAATTTGGCATTTGTGCTGAGCCTCCTCTGTTTCTGTTTAATTTTTATTTTTATTGTATTGTGATTAAAATATGTTGCCAACAGCAGGTTCAGATATGCTGACCGTGCACTGTTCAAGCTGTTGATATCCTAAGAAAGGCAAGGCAACTGCTGCTGGTTGGGGGTAATGCACTGCTTGACTGCTATTACAAATCCATTAATGCACTGCTTGACTGCTCTTATAAATCCTTTCACATGTCGTGGAGTGAGATAATAGTAGAACAATTTTACACTTTTTTAGCGTAAAAAAATAGAGCACCATTTTTCATGTGAATCATGAGTGCACTTTTCGACTAAGGACCTAGACTTGGCACGACTTTGATGACAAGTATAAGTAGGCTGAAGTCATTATATGTATATACTATCTATAGAGGTTGTGACTTGGAGAGATTGAACTGAATCCAGAGTTTAATTTGATGCAGTTGTGAGTGGAGGATTTTGAGAATAAAGTTTAAGTAAATTCTGTTGCTCCTGAGTTCTGATTGTTGCCATTGGCATTTTCCCCCTTCTGCATCCCAATTGTAATGCCTTATGAGTTTTATTGACCATGAAAGAGAGCCCAGAATTTGTTTTCTTATGCTTTGAAAAAACAGATGATGCTTTCACTTGGTTTTAGTCGAGAAGCTAATCTCTTTGTCTCTGCATGCAGTTCTTTGGTCCATGACGCGTACATTTGTGCTTTCCCTAGTATTGCAAGCTATGACTGACCAGAGATGTGTTTAATTAGGCCTTTGATTCTGTCAAGAAGCTTCAATTAGAGCTTTCTGCAACCACAAGGGCAAAAAAAATCTTCTGATGACTAGCCTTCGATGCTAAACCTTGACTATAGCCTAGATATATAGGTTAATCTATATGGGTACCAAAAATAATAGACTATAATCTTAATTTATATATCTCATTGTTTACTTCATTTTTTAAAAAATATTGTTTTTTATTTTAACCATAGCGTTAGCACGGACACCGTACTAATAATTGTAAAAGCATCAACCGGCAAAGCCCTCTACTTCTATTTCCTCTCCGCTGCCCACCTATTTCAACTCCAGTCTCTAGTCTAGAGAGACATCGCGCACCACCCCACCAGGAAGAAGCTCCCCCCGAAAGCACCCACTAATTCCGCACCACAACGCGCACTCTCCGCAACCACCACCGTCCTCGCGCCGGCACACACGCACGCACATACATTTATGCAGCGAAGAGCTCGAGGAGGCACCACTCCCCCCGCTTCGGTGCAGCGATGGCGCACGACGGCTTCTTCGGGGGATTCCACGACCTATCTTGGCCGCTCGATCATGCTGCAGCCGCCCGCGCCGCGCCTTTCGACCCCCTGCGGGAAGTGGTACATGTGCCGCACGCGCTTATGGGCGCGGGTGCGAGGTGGGAACACGACGCTGCGGTGGGCGCGCTCGTGCCGTCGCAGTCGCCATCGCCATCACCGTCATCGCTCGCGACGGCCGCCGCCGTAGGAGGAGGAGATGTTGTTGAGGCTGCCCTGATGGAGCAGCTTGCGGGCAGGCTCGGCGTCAGCGTGCCGTCGCCTCGGTCATCGCGGTACACATCCTGCCACAGCTCGACGGTGGACAAGCCGGCGGCGCTGTGCGCGCTCGCCGGGGGACGCGGTGCTTACGGAGCGCGCCGCAAGGCTCTCGTGCTTCCTGGCCTCCGTTGGGAAGCTCTCACGGGTGGGCAGCAGCCAGTCGCTTCTCCGCGAGCAGGCTCCGGCGCCCGAGCCCGCGCCCTTGCCAGGCGCTGTTAAACAGCACGCGAGCGACGGGTCATGTAGCGATGGCCCCTGCCGGAAGCGGAAGGCGTCGGGCGGCAAGTCCAAGGCTAAGGTCGTGGTCACGCCGGCTGCACCCAAGGTACTAACCATCTCTGTTTCGGCATTTTTACAACCCTGTCAAAGTCAAACACGTCTCTGATGAAATTGTTGTAAACTGTAAAGTCCCGGGCGCCAGAGACGAGAGCCAAGAAATGCAAGCTCTCCACGGACGTCGGCCATGACGACGAGGAGCAGAAGCCGGCTGCCGGAGAGGCATGGCATGACAATAGCAATGGGAAGGAGGTTGCGGCAGAGCCATCCAAGGACTATATCCACGTGCGCGCGCGCCGGGGCCAGGCCACTGACAGTCACAGCCTCGCCGAGCGGGTACGCCACCGGCGGACACCTATATATGCTTTCCATTGAGCATTTCTTCCAAACATTACTTGTTGATGGTTGCCGCCACTGACTCTCTTCAGGTGAGGAGGGAAAAGATCAGCGAGCGCATGAAACTGCTGCAAGACCTCGTGCCAGGCTGCAGCAAGGTAAATATATCGACGAGAATTGGTCAAAATTTGGTTGAAATACACACATATTTCAAGCAGAGGATGATTTTTAAAAATTCCTCATGAAGGTTACCGGGAAGGCCGTGATGCTCGATGAGATCATAAACTACGTGCAGTCGCTGCAACGCCAGGTGGAGGTGCGTACGATCTCCTCTCCATCGGACATAACAGAGTTTCTTTTAAAAGAACATACGAATTCTTCTGAATTTCAGCAAAATGGTTTGCTTTCGCAACAGTTCTTGTCGATGAAGCTGTCGACCGTCAACCCGCGCCTCAAACTTGACGTGGATAGCTGCATCCCCAAAGACGTAATTTCCTCCATACCACTTGAAACAGGCAGTGCAGTGCATGATCTTCTTGCTGATTGTGTTGTGCATTTCTTGACAGTTATGTACAATGCAGGCCAACAAGCTGTTTGCGCAAACGACGTCCACCATTGCACAACCTCTGCCACCTGTCTACGCACTTGAGGGCTCGAGCTCGGCGTTCTGCTACACCTCGTCTCCAGGCACCGCTGCGCAGAGTGTTGTGACAAATGCCAAAGGCTTTGGAATGCATTCGTCCTTAATGAACCATGGCGATGTGGATCGGTCACTCGAAGGACATCAAAATACAAATCCCCAGGTATAACAAACTTTGTTTCGTATCGTTCGGCAAACCACTTGAAACTGTAGATTGCACAACCACCATTGACACGGCAAAGTAAAAACTTAAATTTGCCATGAATTTCAGATGGGGAGCTTGTGGGAAGAGGATGATCTCCAAAGTCTAGTCCTGATGGGATTCCGGGGCAATACGTGATTATTGGTGCTCTGATTGAGGGACACTTCAGTTTCACCGATCACCACCAATCAAGGCAAGATATGATCCCGGGGGGGGGGGGGGGGGGGGGGGGGGGGGTTCTTTTTTTTTCTATTCCCCCAAAAAAAAGGGGGGGGGGCCCCCCCTTTGGAAATTTCCCCGGGGGGGACACCCCCCCCGGGAAAAAAAAAGGGGCTTTTACACCAAAACGCCCCCGGGTTAAAATTTTCCCCCCCCGGGGGGGGCAAAAAAAAAAAAAAAAAAAGGCCCAAAAAAAGGTTTTTTTTTTTTTCCCCCCAAAATTTCATTTTTAGGGGGGGGGGGGGGGTTT
>NC_012874.2:30915963-30931363 GCF_000003195.3 Sorghum bicolor
GCACAATCATTGGAAATTCTCCATGATTGTACATACACCCGTGCATAGAAACAGGGCTCTTACACGCAAATCGCCTCAGGCTTAAGATTTCCAGCTCAGCGGGGGCCAAGAAAACAAAATAAAAAAAGGCCAAAAGAAGTGTTATCTTGCATTTCCCCACGAATTTGCAATTTAATGTAATGTAATGATGTTTAGTCTTATAGACATCAAGATGATGAAATTTTATATACATGTGATGCTTCATGCTTTTGGTAACAGCTGCTGGATGCTTTAGTTTTATGTTGGTACCTTACATTACATTGTTTGTTGCCTGCATCATACTAGTCTTTAAACCTTTGTGTGAGCTGGTGTCAACAACTTTATGTAGAATCCTAACCCCTTTTAGCGTCTTGCTATGATGCATGATTACTTTGTTTATGACAACGAAGCCAACAAAGTACCAAACTGCTGGCACAGCAGAAAAAAGAAGTCCTTCGGTTGCATGATGAACGGAACTGACACGGTTCGCAACCTTTCATCGCGGCAATGATATGTTTGCGCGCCTGTCGTGTCTATAAAATTCCCTTTTAGGTTTGGTCTACCTAAATGATAATCTACTAACAAAAATTAAAAAGTAGTTGCTCTGTCAGCTCGGCACATTATTAGGAATCCGAGTAATGATGTTAAGAACATTCAATTATATGCATGGAAAAGGTTTCTGAGTAATTTAGTAATGAAATCTAAAAGTTGTTCTTCTCATGATGCACAAGATTACTCAGGCCTGATTAAAAAAAATGTTTTGATAGTAATCATATGACATAGAACTGTGGTTCGTTGGTCATCGGACACGTATTTTGCACGACAAGGAAATAAGGAATAGGAATAGCAGCGATGAAACAAAGGCAGGTGTTGGGTTACGGAGTGGAGAAGATTCCATCCAACATAGAAGCATGTGTGACAGAGCGTCCTGTTCCTCCCCTTTAGGCCTTGTTTGGATGTTGTCGGATTCACTTCAATCCATGTGTGTTGGTGTGGATTGAGGTGGAATTTAGTTTAAATTTCACTCCAATCCATCTCAACACATGTGGATTGATCTGAATCCGACTACATCAATAAGGCCTTAGTCGTATTCGTATACAAACCTGTGATGAACTTTTCGCACTTCGCCATTCATGGTCAATGTCTCCGAGAAAAGATGTACTGAAACTTTACACGACCAGAAAAAAGAGACTTTTGTGTCTCATTGCGACCTGTGAAGAAGGAAAAATGACAAAGCTGGTTGCTAGTTACTGTCCTACTATGCCTCTGAAGCTACAAGGCACTATGGTCTTGTTTAGTTCACACCAAAACCTAAAATCTTTTCAAGATTGTCATCATATCGAATCTTACGGCATATGCATAAAGCACTAAATATAGACGAAAATAAAACTAATTGCACAGTTTATGTGTAAATCACAAAATAAATCTTTTGAATCTAGTTAGTTTATTATTGGTCAACAATTACTAAATAAAAACGAAAACGCTACAGTACCAAAACTAAAAAAATTTCAGAACTAAACAAGGCCTATATACTTACCGGCCATATTGTGACTGAAACACAAGTAGTACTAAATTTGTTTCATAAATTGAAATGTTCGTCTCATTGGCCCTTCTATTTCATACCGCCACCATCATGGAATGATGGAATTGGTATGTGTTGGCATCAAAATTGTGCCTTTCTTGGCGTCAAGATGACCAAGAAACATGTATGTATTATAGCATTTGAAGTCTGGATAAAAGAAATTTGGCTTTGGGCACAATATGCCAAAATTGTAACAAAACCGGTGTAACCGGATTTCTTATTAAAATGTGTTTACACTAGAAATAACATGGATAGAGAACCTAGTTTCTATCTAGAGAGAATTCCCTATGAGCCATTTAAAAAGTTCTTCGATTCCTTATTTGCCACCACAAAAGTTACAATCACTACTTGTCGAGGATATCAGTAAGGGGTATCCTAACTGATGTACATAATGATATTGCCCGTACGCAAGTCGAGGCCCCCAACTCGACGCTCTACCTAGTCACGCGTATGGTCATCGACGACCGCAGCCTCGAAGACGGAAAGGGCGTCGAGCGAATCGATCAGGGCTCGAGCGCCAACTACCGTCGAATACGGAAACAGACTCGAGCGAATCGGGAGGCGTCGAGCGCAAGGATGCCGCCCGCCGCCTGACGCGGGTACGGGAACCAGGGCATTAAATGTGCCTGTTGCGTTCTCACCTAACACGCCAGTCACGGGAAGCGTGATAGGGAACAGGCACCCGTCCCGTCATTCTTTTTGCAGCCTTCCTCACCAAACAATCCAGAGCATGTCAGGACGCAGGAAGCAAGGTTGGAACGTCTAATCAAGACCCCCTCGAGACGTCCAAGGTCAACGCTTTGTATAGCAAGACGCTACATGGCGTCCGACCCTCGACCAGACACGTTTCCTTCCAGGGGAAGAGTTGGGCGTCGAATGACAGCACTATAGCTACTCCGACATATCTGCCGCAATGACGTACAGGCGTGCAACAGATAAACCAGCCCACGACGGCACACAGAGCAGGATACAGGGGCACGCGTAATCATCATCAAGCTACGAGGACGGGACGGCTCGAGACCACGCCGGTACGGAGGCCTCGAGTAGGTCCGCACGCCATACCTCTATCGATCCCTACTCTGACACCTATACTTGTACCCTAGGATTCTCCTTGGAACTATAAAAGGGGAGGCCCGGGAGGCGATACAGACACAAAAAAGACAACATTCATACGCAGTAGAACTTCCATACTCTATCCCAGCTCATACACGCTTGTATTCACCCCTGTACAAGCACTTAGGTGCAAAATAATACAAACTCTCCCCCCGCTGGACGTAGGGCCTTGTCTTGCCCGAACCAGGATAAATCTTTGTGTCTTTTTGCATCACCATCTGGAAAAGGGAGCACGCATACAAATTTACTAGTTGGTGCGACCCCCCGTGGGAAAACATCGACAGTTGGCGCGCCAGGTAGGGGTCCTGCGTGTTTTTTCACCGATTTCCCATTCCTTTCCAGATGGCCACTCTCGCCTCGCCGATTCCGCGCTCCACGGTGATTTGGTTTGGGAGTCTCGAGTTCATGTCTACTGGCTCCGGCTATGACATGATCTTGCTCTCGATCAAAGGACCGGGAGGAGCCCGCGTTGCGCCAGCACGGTTGAGGGCCCCAAGACGTCCTCGCCACCACGCCTCCCCGCCCAAGAAGAGGCACGGACAGCACCACCGTCGCCCTTCCACCTCGTCACGACTGACAGTTCGTGCCAGGCAGGAGGTGACACGAGAGCCGATAGGGGCACGCGCCGAAACCATGGGCATGACGGCTCGGCGCCACGAGGATCGCATGACGACAGGAGGAGACACGGCCCGCGCACTCTCCCCCACCGCTAGGTTACTCCCACATGGGCTGGTCGCCCCAAGAAGAGCATTGCCGTTCGGTTTGGACAATGCCGCGGCGTCGCTCGCCAGGGCGATATGCCCAAACGCCCAGAAGTGTGTAGAGAGACCAATGGTCCTCCCACGTGACGCTGGGGCACAGCAACAGACGTCCAAGTTGCCGGACTTCTCGCAGGTATGAGGCCTCCGCCACCTAGGCCCTTGGCGGTACACGATTACCTCCCTCAGGCAGCGGTTGCTAGAAGAAGGACGCGGATGTTTCTACGCCGCCGAACCGGACTCCAGCTCAGAATCCGACAGCTACGACCCTACTAGGGAATGCTACCATATTGACGGGGCAGTAGAAACTACCAACGAGACGCAGGACGCCGTTGCTGGCGGTCGAGCCCCTGCAGCAAGGGAAGACCCCAGGACGCCTGAGAATGACGGACAGGTCGACCCACCACAGCAAGAAGACAGAGCCGCGCAACTTGCGCAGTTGCGAGAGCTCAAGACAAAACTTGATGAGGACCGTGATCGCCTCGTCCTGCTCGAGCAGATCCTTGAGCAGGACCTGCCTTACCCGCCTTGCGGAAGTGTCCGCAGAAAGGCTCGAGAGGTGCACCGACAGATCGTCGGGGACGGGGAGCCAGAACCACCCGTCAGCCGCCTCCCTCGGGCGGGCCATAATGTTGTGGTGGCAACGATGCTGTTACGTAACATGCCCGAGCCCTCAAAATCCCAAGCACGGCGTATCCGAGACGAGGTGCAGACTCTACTCCAGGTGGCAGCAGTTCAGCAAGCAGAGAGCTCGGCCTCCCGACGTCGAGGGCCGGCCACAGAAAAGCGCGATGAGCCAGCCCAGAACGAAAAGGAGGTATCAGTCCATCAGCAGCCGCCCCCTCGAGGGAAAAAGACCACACTCGTCCTCCCCGTCGACAACCTACGACGACACGATGCACATCGTGATATTGAAGAGAATCGTCGCCGTCGGTATGGGGACGCGGAAGAACGCGGTTACAGCGCCCATCGCAGCGGGAGGTACGACAGCGATGAGGACCGAATGGCCCTAGAGCCACCAGGCCCACGGGTGTTCAACAGGGCGATCCGCAGCACGCCGCTGCCCAGCCCGTTCCGACCCCCGACCAGCATTGCAAAGTACAACGGCGAGACTAAGCCAGAGCTGTGGCTAGCAGATTTCAGGCTAGCCTGTCAGCTAGGAGGCGCTTGAGGGGATGATCGAGCCATCATCAGATAGTTGCCACTCTTCCTCTCCGACACCGCCTGCAGGTGGCTCGAGGAGCTCCCGGCCGACCAAATCCACGATTTGGCCAGGGTGTTTGAGGGTAATTTCAAAGGAACCTACATACGACCCGGCAACTCGTGGGACCTCAGCAAGTGTAAGCAGAAGTCAGGAGAAACGCTTCGAGAGTACGCTCGACGCTTCTCGAAGCAACGCACCGAGCTGCCTCATATCCCCGACCACGACGTCATCCTGGCCTTTGTCTCTGGTACCACCAGTCGAGACTTGATGCGGGAATTAGGGCGGAATCGTCCTCAGACCGTCGACAAGCTGATGGACGTAGTGGCAAACTACGCTGCAGGGGGAGAAGCGGTCGGCGCCCTCTTCAGCTTTGAAGGAAGGAAAGGCAAGCCGCCCGCTGATGATGATGAGGGCCCCAGACAAGGGCCCAAGAAGAACAAGAAGAAGAAGAAAACACGGCCATTCCAGCGGGAAGACCTCGACGACGATCTCGTCACCGCCATGGAACGCAAAAGGCCTCGAGGCCCTCCAGATGGAGGCATCTTCGATAAGATGCTAAAGGAGCCATGCCCTTACCATAAGGGAGGAGCCAACCACAAGCTCGAGGACTGTCGTATGCTGAAAAAGCATTTCGACGGTCTTGGGTTCAAGAAGGACAGCCGCGACGACCCAAAGAAAGAGAAGAATGGCGACAAGGGGGACGACAAAGACGACGACGGCTTCCCGGCCGTCCATGACTGCTACATGATCTATGGTGGACCTTCGAAGTAGTTGACCGCAAGGGAGCGCAAGAGGGAACACCGTTAGGTTTTTGCGGCAAGGATGGCGGTGCCCCAGTACCTCAGCTGGTCGAGCACTCCCATCACCTTCGACCGAGATGACCACCTCGACTGGGTAATCGCTCCTGGCGTCTACCCGCTTGCCGTCGACCCCATCATCGTCAACGCCAGGCTCTCAAAGGTGTTGATGGACGGCGGCTGCAGCCTCAACATCATCTACCTCGAGACCCTCGACCTCCTCGGGATCAACAGGACGCAGCTCCAGCCAAGCGCCGGTGGATTCCACGGCATCGTACAAGGGAAGAAGGCGTTACCGGTAGGTCGAATCGACCAACCGATCTGCTTTGGCACGGCGGCCAATTTCAGAAAGGAGACTGTTGACGGTCCTTAAGTACCAAATATAATCATCAAATAAATAAAGAAAAGGATCCAAATGCAACCAACACCCAGACTTAGGGTTTTATCTGATAGAATTACACGAGTTTTGGTGTTTGTCTATTTCTACAGGGGGTTATCGGGAAATAAGGAAGAAAGGCCCACATGTCGGGATTACAAAGAGATATCAACGCACCGCGCAATTTTCTACCATCTAGAAGACTCTAGAAGCCACGGGAAGAAAGCAGAGGCCGAAAGGGGCCAGGCCCAGGGCGCCCGCCTTGTTTCCCTGGGCGCCCGCCCTGTCCTAGACTCCGTTCGGGACTCAAAAACGCCCTTGTTTCCACCGACCTAAAGGATCAAGGATAATGTAGTACCACATCGCCTACCGACCCAAAAACGCATAGAGGAGGAGGACTATATAAGGAGACCCCCCTGGCCCCTGGAGAAGACAAGAAGTTATCATAGAGATTGAGGGGTGCTCTCGAAGGAAAACCTCTTCTCTAAATAATATTTCTTTTTAGGCTTAGCAACCAATGTAAATAGAAATAGATCTTCTAGTTTCTACTAGATTGAGAGAGATAGAGTGGAGGTGTAGATCGGAGGAAGGCCGGCCTGTCGGTGTCTACTCTGAGTTGTACCTGCGGGATCAAGTCTCCTAACCCGAGGCCTGCTTGTAAGATTCTTCAGTAATTCGACTTCTAATTCTAGTAAGTTCTTGTTTTATTGTTCTTTGGTTTATGAGTTTACTTTAATCCTCTTTCGGTTGAGTATTAGAGTAATCATTGCTAGCGTAAATGTGGTGTTTAGGCTAGGGTACTCATAGATATCCCCTGACTTGCTGGACCGTGGTAGTAGCGAGGAACGTGACATTTCCGAGTTACCTTTGTATCCCATATCTTGTTAGCAGGACGGGTAGGTTTATAGGTGCGGGTCGAACATCCTTTGTGGTGTCTAGATTCCGTAAGCTTCCCCAATAGAACAGTAGATCATCCTTACCAAGGTTAGAACGAGACTACGATTGCAGTCTTCTCTATACATCACTCACATCGAGAAACATTCTTTGTAGCCTAAAGGGATAGTAGCAATAGATTTGGTTAGTCGGATGCACCGTTTCTCCCAGTGGTAAAAATATAAATATGATACTCTGGAAAACCACCCGGGTGAAATGCTCACCGATATCCGTACGCTTGCGGATCATTTCCTTATTGCGTTACCAAATATCAACAAGCATTTCTGGTGCCGTTGCCGGGGAGAAAGACGGTTTGCTGAGATAACTTTGAGTCTTGCTATTATCTTGTATTATAGTTTTATACTTTTATTCTTTTATCTTTTTATTTTTCCATCTTTATGGATAACTCAAATTCCATACCTATTATTGAATTCTTTGCACCTTTAGAGACCAGCCATAGACCATGGGAGTCAACAAGTCCTGCCCCTAATTATGATCTGTGTCCGGAGTTGATTGCAATAGGTCAAAACCAACCCTTTTCTATAGCCGAGGTCCTATCTTTTAATCAAGAAGATAATGCACTTTTAGCTACACCTAGTGAATCTGTTAATCTTTCTATAAATTCTGGTTTAGACCTAGCCCTACAAGACCATGTTTTTTCTCGATATTTTCACATTGGTCTTAATCATATAACCTTTGGTAGAGTTTTTCTTTCTTTATCTGTTAGTAAAGCAAGGTATGTCTTCATTCATGGACATCCTTCTTGTACTAGTCTTCGTAGAAAAATCCTAGAGATAGAGAAAGAATCATCTCCCAGACGAGGAAAGGAAGTTTCAATAGCCAATTTCCAAACATTTCAATCCCATGATTCGGCTATCCAACCCATCCTTGAGCTTAATAATTTCTACTATGCTCTTTCTCTTGAACCTCCCGATAATCCTATGAATCTCTCTAGACATCCCATGCATAAGAGTCACCAAGACCACAAGGAGGATCGAGAAGAGCAACTTCGATGGCTAGATGGCATTAAAAATCCATGTGCTATCACCATTAAATGGATGGATAAAACAAACTTGAGAGACAATCCTAGAAGAATTTTAACCATTCATGAAGAATCATCCTTGGAGTTTGAAGATGAGAGAAACAACAGTGAGCATGGAAGTTATTTCATAAATACCTCACCAAATCCTTGCTCATATAAAACATCTCCTCAATCAATTGGTCTCTCCAACATCACCACATTTGAGATCTCCAACCCTCTCTTCCTTTCTATTTATAACAACATTAAAAGAGCGGTTGTCGATGCATATGTCTATAATAAATATTGCAGATCTCGTTGAGTTAATTGATGGTTTCCCAAGGACAAGCTTAGTGTCCTAAAACAAGCACTTATTAGATCGTAACATGAACTTCTAATTATTTGCAACATTGCCTTGTGTATTGAGCATATAAAGATAATTGTAGAAATATTCCTTCGGGTATTCTTGCCACTAACCTTTCTAGGATTGGAGCATGAAGATCCGAGGAATGTCAAGCGCAAGGTATGACCAACCAATCATCATGCAACATTGAATTAAATTCATCCAATCTTGAATTTTGCAAAATTCAAGCTTGGGGGAGTATTTTACATAAAAACATCATTTGCCATGTTGCTATGTTGGTTGTCCCTACCTTTGAGACATGCTCAATTTGTTAAGTACTAATCACACTACATCATCTCCACTTGAGTAGATCTCTATAAATGCCATCATGCTACCTTTTTTTATCCTAGTAAGTGTTGGTTTGGAAGTACTCGACATACTTCCATTGGCATTTAAATTAAGCATGGTTCTTAGGTTAAATAGCCTTCCTTAATCCGGTTAGACATGGAGTCTAGTTTGGTTACTGAACTAAAAACTGCTTGAGTAGGCATTGGTATATTTTGTCGGACTAACCCCTGCAGGAAAACTTTCAATATTAACCTGGGAAGTCCTGAGCTACAAGCTCATTGGAGATAAAGGAGACACATGAAATTTAACGACTTGCACAAGAAAGACGTAGCTCATAAGAGATGATCCATGGAGGTTGTCACAAACACGATGCACAACTGCTAAGAAAGGAAAGCTTTCACAAGGTGATACTATACCATCACTCTGCAAGTAAGGTAACATCTTAAGGTACGTGACTATCGCTTTTATAAGCTTCTCCTTGGTTCTGGCATTCACATAAATAAAGAGACAAACATGAATGATTTATAACTCTAAATTAACCAACCTAACTGATTCAGCATGTTTAGTCCTTTAATCTTTGTTCTTAGTACTACCTTCGTGATCCCACACTCCTAATCATATAAGCTAAAGTATTGCACATTCAATCTTTGGAAGATATAAACAAAACATAAATATAGATAGATTATCTTTCCATTAGGTTGAGCCATCTGATCTGACAAATGCTACACTCATGATCCATCAACTTTTTCTTGCTCACTATGCTTAAGGTTAGAGAAAAAACAAATACACTTTTGGTTCTGTTGGTGTTTTCCACCAACAGGGCCTATGCGCTTGATCTCTGCCTTGTCTCTATGAGCAGGTACACTTCAAGCAAAACATGCAGGAGTTTTACAACTCCCAGATTCCACCAAGTGAAGGACCTGGATCTATAAGGACAAACACACTGAGTAGGATATTGCCAACACCGCACTTCGAACTGCTGGGCAATCAAAGAATATAGGTGACACCATATCAAGAAGTGCAGACGTCAAGGTTCACACCTAATCAAATGATGCACCTAAAGGATGAAGATAGTGAGAAGTCTTGTCCAGAAGATTTAAAACTTTGGATCCTTGTCGGAGGAGGTCAAGATCGTCGACTCAAGTCGCCTTTCCTGATCAAGAAGGATGACCCTGGTGTTCCAAGCATCGAGTGCACAATCAATAGGTACTCTTTTCAGAAGACACTCTACGATATTGGATCTGACGACAACATAATGGCCACAGTCACTTATCAGCTCCTGCATGGAACCATGCCCCTACGACCAACATATATTCAACTCTAGATGATTTTCAGGTCATTGACATGGGAGAAGATGAGTATGATCCACCCATCATCCTTAAGAGACCGTTCCTCAGCACCGTTAAAGCAATCATCTACATTGGAACCGGAGAAGTCCACATGCACTTCCCCTCTGAGAAGGTACGCAGCTATTTTACTCACCCTAACTATATAGTTGAAGACTCTAAGCAGGTCAAGACAAGAAGACGGCGCAACCGCAACCAGAGGAGGCAAATCATCAAGAACGGATGGGTAGACTACGAAGGAGAAGTGATAAGGTCTGAAGACATACAGCTTGAATAGAACTGTCCTGAGGAGACAGTAGCACCGAGTGAGAAAGAGAAGATAGTTATACACAAAGAGGAGGCGCCACCGGAATCACCGACTACACCATCTAGGAATCCCACAACGACTGAGAAAACGGAGAGTCCTGTTCGGATGACTTAAAAATACCGAACGACTTGCCAAGAGGTAGACTTGGTAGTTATCCTTGTCCATTCAATAGTTTGCTTAGTTAATCAGGTTCATGCTATCTTGAAAAGAAAATAAAAATGTTAAAAATAGTAAGCCCCATGTGAGTATGCTCATGGCATAAAACCCATAGGTACATTCACTGTGGTGGCATCAAATAAATATGTTTTCATCTTACAATAAAAATATAAATAATAAGTGCATGATCCTGCTAAATAAAATTTATTAGGAGGAAGCTCAATATGATAAAGGCAAAGAGATTTTATGCTAACACTTAACCAGTTCCACAAAGCTTTGTTGTCTATTTGAGCTCCACAGAATTCAAGGATCAAAGTATACTAGCAGATGGAGGATATCCTAATCGTTGTTAGGGTGCTGCCGACTTTCAAATACATCTCCGTCACTTGCTAGCTACATCAGAAGAAATTACGTCAAAATCCAGCTTGGGGGAGAGCACCCCCATTTATCCAGCTAAGTGTTCTACTCATATTTATACTTTACTCAAATAATAAAAAGATGCATAATCATAAAAACCCAAATAAAGATTTTATGCTTATATATATCTTTGCTTAGTTTGCTAAATAAATAAATAAATAAAGTTTGCTATGAACCCTCATGATAAGCTCTCACATGGAAATGATAAATAGTTGCTCTGCCATGTCTAGTTCTAAAAATTGAAATCTCTCTCAAGTTTAGGCATAACTGTTATAATTTAAACCTGCTCTAAACCTAAACTTGTGGGAAGAGTACTTGATCTAAAGTCTAAGTCGTTAACGGATATGATATGGGAAGGTTGAGCTGCTGTTTATTTGTTCCTAGAGATGCTAGAATTCTGGAGAATTTTATCTTTGAAAATCTTTAAAATAACACATGATGAGTTCCTATATGATGAGAGTTTAAATTCCTACCACACCCATATATACATGCTTGCTAGACTTTGAGCCACACATTTACTTTTTACTGCTTATGAGCATTGAGTATGGTCAAGCTGTGTAGACCCTTAGGAGCTTGTCATGTGGTTAAAATCAAGATTCACTTGCACGTTCACTCACACATGGTGTTTCTACTCAGGAAGTACGCATCCACATACATCCACTCAATTCCATCTCCAGATTCACCTAAAATTATTCTACTCCTAATCCGGGAGAGAATAGCCAAAAACATTCTCCTATTTCTATTTTTCTCTGTGAAATAAATGCTCAAGTTATCTTGGTTACTACCACTTGCTATATTATTTCAGGAGATGAGTGCTCTCTAAAAAAAGAAGAAAAAGGAAAAAATATGAGGAAATAAAAAGGGGCAAGTGCCCGGAACCTCAAAGAAAAGAAAAAGTGAGACGAGAGGTAAAAATGGACAAGTGTCCGACAGTAGAATTAGGGGTACAAGATACCCACCTGAGAGGAAAAAAAGAAAATATAGAGCATCTCATTCTCCTCAAAAAGCTTCAAAGTGCAAGAAAGGTATGTATCCCCTTAAAAGAGCAAAAGTAGAATTAGAATTTCACCATTGTTATCACCATCATCACCATACACCATTCACTCGCCACACATGCACATCTTGATTTGACTTATTGACTTGTTTCTCTGGATCCATGGTTTGACTATGCAATAAATGTCTTGTAAGTATGTATTATCTGTCTCCCACCTGTGAGCTCCAGATATTAAAATCTTATTAGAGTAGGGTGAGAGAGAAGGCAATATCACTATGCCTCATACCAAAAATACCACATACTTTGAGAGAAGGCCTATACCATTACTGCCTTGGAAATGATCCAGAAAATACAACAAAAGAGAGATTTGAGAAGAGTCATACAAGGAATCTCTGAGTTTTATTTGAAAATCTGCAAAAACTCCAGAGTTATGGTTAATCAAAGAACAAGAGACATGGTGCTTGACTTGACCGTTCTATCTTTTAACTGCTCAAGACACAAGTGACGGTTGCAAGCCCCATGGTGAAAGGTAAAATGAGTAAGTTTTAAGTCTTAACAGTTTACTCTAACTCAGAGATGAGATCTTGCTTGAACGCATGTGTACTTTTAAGGCATGAAACCACTGCAGAAACTCTTGAGTCAATCCTTGCTCAGGGACGAGCAAGAGGTAAGTTTGGGGGAGTTGTTGACAGTCCTTAAGTACCAAATATAATCATCAAATAAATAAAGAAAAGGATCCAAATGCAACCAACACCCAGACTTAGGGTTTTATCTGACAGAATTCCACGAGTTTTGGTGTTTGTCTATTTCTGCAGGGGGTTATCAGGAAATAAGGAAGAAAGGCCCACATGTCGGGATTACATAGAGATATCAACGCCCCGCTCAATTTTCTACCATCTAGAAAACTCCAGAAGCCACGAGAAGAAAGCAAAGGCCGAAAGGGGCTAGGCCCAGGGCGCCCGCCCTCTTTCCCTGGGCGCCCGCCCTGTCCTAGACTCCATTCGGGACTCTCTTCACAAACGATGTTCCAGCGACCTAAAGGATCAAGGATAACGTAGTACCACATCGCCTACCAACCCAAAAATGCATAGAGGAGGAGGACTATATATGGAGACCCCCTGGCCCCTAGAGAAGACAAGAAGTTATCATAGAGATTGAGGGGTGCCCTCGAAGGAAAATCTCTTCTCTAAATAATATTTCTTTTTAGGCTTAGCAACCAATGTAAGTAGAAATAGATCTTCTAGTTTCTACTAGATTGAGAGAGATAGAGTGGAGGTGTAGATCGGAGGAAGGCCGGCCTGTCGGTGTCTACTCCGAGTTGTACCTACGGGATCAAGTCTCCTAACCCGAGGCTTGCTTCTAAGATTCTTCAATAATTCGACTTCTAATTCTAGTAAGTTCTTGTTTTATTGTTCTTTGGTTTATGAGTTTACTTTAGTCCTCTTCCGGTTGAGTATTAGAGTAATCATTGCTAGCGTAAACATGGTGTTTAGGCTAGGGTACTCATAGATATCCCCTGACTAGCTGGACCGTGGTAGTAGCGAGGAACGTGACATTTCCGAGTTACCTTTGTATCCCATATCTTGTTAGCAGGACGGGTAGGTTTATAGGTGCGGGTCGAACATCCTTTCTGGTGTCTAGATTCCATAAGCTTCCCCAATAGAACAGTAGATCATCCTTACCAAGGTTAGAACGAGACTACGGTTGCAGTCTTCTCTATACATCACTCACATCGAGAAACATTCTTTGTAGCCTAAAGGGATAGTAGCAATAGATTTGGTTAGTCAGATGCACCCTTTCTCCCAGTGGTAAAAATATAAATACGATACTCTGGAAAACCTCTCGGGTGAAATGCTCACCGATATCCGTGCGCTTGCGGATCATTTCCTTATTGCGTTACCAAATATCAACAGAGACACTCACCTTTGAGGTGGTGGGATTCCGAGGCACGTACCACGCCATCATCGGACGCCCAGGCTACGCCAAATTCATGGCAATTCCTAACTACACGTACCTGAAGCTGAAGATGCCCGGGCCAAAGGGCGTCATCACCGTCAGCTCCTCCTACGAGCATGCGTACGAGTGCGACGTCGAATGCGTCGAGTATGGGGAGGCAGTCAAAAGTTCCACCGAGCTCGCCTCGAAGGTCGAGACCCTGGCCACTGAGGCTCTAGAGCCCAAGCGCCACACGGGCAGCTTCGAGCTGGCGGAAGGAACCAAGAAGATCCCGCTCGACCCCAACAACTCCGACGGCAAGGCGCTGACGATCAGCGCCGACCTCGATCCCGAATAGGAAGCCGTGCTCATCGACTTTCTCCGTGCAAACGCCGACATGTTTGCTTGGAGTCCCTCGGACATGCCTGGCATACCGAGGGAAGTCGCCGAGCACTCCTTAGAAATTCGAGCCGGTTCCAAGCCAGTGAAGCAACGGTTGCGCCGATTCGACGAGGAGAAGCGCAAGATTGGCGAGGAGATCCACAAGCTTTTGACAGCCGGATTCATCAAGGAGGTTCACCATCTCGACTGGTTAGCAAATCCTATACTAGTTAAGAAAAAGAATGGGAAAATGAGGATGTGTGTCGATTATACGAGTTTAAATAAAGCATGTCCGAAAGTTCCTTTTCCATTACCACGTATTGATCAAATTGTTGATTCTACTGCGGGATGTGAAACCCTTTCTTTCCTTGATGCATATTCTGGTTACCATCAAATAAAAATGAAAGTGTCCGACCAGCTCGCGACTTCTTTCATCATGGCTTTTGGGATGTATTGCTATGTAACCAAGCTATTCAGCGCTGCATGCTCCACATGTTTGGCAAGCACATAGGGTCGACGGTCGAGGCCTATGTAGACGACATCGTCGTCAAGCCAAAGCGACGAGGAGACCTGATCCAGGACCTCAAGATCGCTTTCAGCTGCTTACGCGCCAACAAGATCAAGCTCAACCCCGAGAAGTGCGTTTTCGACGTACCTCGAGGCATGCTCCTAGGTTACATCATTTCCCAGCGCGGCATCGAGGCCAACCCCGAGAATGTCTCGGCCATCACGAGAATGGGGCCGATCCGAGATGTCAAGGGCGTGCAGAGAGTTACGGGATGCTTAGCGGCGCTGAGTCGCTTTATCTCGAGGTTGGGAGAAAAGGCATTGCCACTATATCAACTTCTGAAGAAGGTCGAGCGTTTCTCTTGGACCCTAGAGGCCGAGGAAGCACTCGATAACTTGAAGAAAACGCTGACCTCTGCACCAGTGCTAGTCCCGCCTCAACCCGCAGAACCTCTGCTTCTATACGTCACATCGACGACCTAGGTCATCAGTGCGGCAGTAGTGGTCGAGAGGCAGGAGGAGGGGCATGCACTGCCAGTCTAGAGGCCGGTCTATTTCATCAGCAAAGCGCTCTCAGAGACCAAGGCGCGTTACCCACAAATCCAGAAGCTAATCTGCGCCGTAATCCTCGCCCGACGCAAGCTGCAACACTACTTCTGTCACACCCCAAAATTCTAACTTTGGGACATGACTTAGAAAACACTAAAAACAAAGACAAAGAATTTTTTTTATAAAATGTTCCAACTTTATTTATGTTGACAACATTTTAGATAGTGAAAAATGTGGGTTTCTAAAACTTTTGTAAATCAACTTAGTGGTTTGTTGCATTCATGCCGTTGCATAGTGTTTATGCTTGAAAAATAAATT